>NC_141695.1:968806485-968832748 GCF_964263255.1 Lissotriton vulgaris | reverse complement strand
GCTGAGGGTGCAACACTGACCGTGGGAGACCCCCGAGTCTAACCCCCGGACCCTAACTCCGAAGACCGATTACCTACCTGGAAACCGAGAACCTCTTTTTCCCCCCCTCACAGGAGGGTAAGCCGACCCCTTTGTCGAAGGCCCCCATGAAACCTGGACAGGCGGGTAAATTAGCTAGTTAGCAAGGTGTGCCAGCTCCAGGCTAGTACCCCTCTTAAGGTGGGCTACAGTGAGGTGGACAAGATTTTTCAGAAGCAGCGGTCTTCATGATGGTATACTTTGGAATTCAGGGAAAGGGTTGTGCCCATTTCCCATAGGAAGTGGTTATTTAGGGGGTATAGTGACCAAGGGTCAGTAGCCCATTGACTATTACCCTACACTCTAACGTCTGCCTTCGAAAAAGACAAGATCTCCTGTAACCTGCAGACCTGGACTAAACATCCAAAAGGAGGCGGCTTGGGGGCCTCCGGAACCACCAAACCAGGCACCTGAAGCAACCATAGCCTCCAATTCGATGTGAAGTGGGCCAATGGTGCCAACAAGTTTCCTAGCCTTCCAGAGCCAGAGCCCAACAAGGTTTCATTCCTCCTGGACTCCCAGATTTTGCCTGCAGCCTCTGCATACAGGCCCCCTCTATCTGGACTGCTCCAGGTAAGGAGAAACCGACCCTTAAGTACACCCGTCACACCTGGACCTTGGAAAAGCGGACTAGAGGTGCCCTCCCCCTCTTCCCTTTTGAGCACTGCAAGACCTGAGCCCTCTTGCTGGTTCAGCTTGACTGGCTTCTTAGATGGAGCATGCAGTTTTTATTTTCTTCCATCGTTTTTATTAATCACTGTGTGCATTTTGCAAATGTCTTGCACTCCTGTGTTTAGCTTAAGACTGCTCCACCGCACTATCCCCTAATAGAGCCCTTTGGGATTACTCTGGAAGGCCCTGTCCATTGGCTGGGGAGCACCTAGGCTCTTTAGACTGTATGAAAATATTTTGGTATATCACATAAAGAGCCAGCTTTCTACACAAGGTCACCAGTTCCAGTGCTCTTTCCCTAAAAGAAGGCCAAATTGCACCCCCATTGGCAAGACCTTTAGCACCTTAAGTGCTTACTAAATGGCAACCAGGACATGGGTATTAGAGGGTCCCTAAGGCCTGCAGCATGCATTGTGCCCAGTCCCCACAAAACTCATGCAGACTACCATTAAGGTTGCATGAAATTATGCAAATAAATGAGAAAAAACGACATGGCACATCCTGAGTGCCACGGGTACTCATAATACGGCCCGGCAGCAGCCCGGCAAGCCTTCCGTAGCGGCCCGCGGACATTGAGACATATTACCCGTGTTAAAAAAAATATATATATCCAAGCGCGTCTGCAAACACTGCCGGTTGCAGAGACACTCAGACTGCTGCTCTGTGGGGCCAGGCGATTCATTCCAGGAGGCCAGAGTGGGGCAGAAGGGGGCGCTAAGAGGTAAACCAAGTCCCATTCATATGCAAATGGTCTCAGCCCAGTGACACAGGCGGGGAGTGAGGGAGGGGAGTGAGGGAAGGGAGGGGAGTGAGGGAAGGGAGGGGAGTGAGGGAAGGGAGGGGAGTGAGGGAAGGGAGGGGAGTGAGGGAAGGGAGGGGAGTGAGGGAAGGGAGGGAGTGAGGGAAGGGAGGGGAGTGAGGGAAGGAAGGGGAGTGAGGGAAGGAAGGGGAGTGAGGGAAGGAAGGGGAGTGAGGGAAGGAGAGTGAGGGAAGGAAGGGGAGTGAGGGAAGGGGAGTGAGGGAAGGAAGGGGAGTGAGGGAAGGGGAGTGAGGGAAGGGGAGTGAGGGAAGGGGAGTGAGGGAAGGGGAGTGAGGGAAGGGGAGTGAGGGAAGGGGAGTGAGGGAAGGGGAGTGAGGGAAGGGGAGTGAGGGAAGGGGAGTGAGGGAAGGGGAGTGAGGGAAGGGGAGTGAGGGAAGGGGAGTGAGGGAAGGGGAGTGAGGGAAGGGGAGTGAGGGAAGGGGAGTGAGGGAAGGGGAGTGAGGGAAGGGGAGTGAGGGAAGGGGAGTGAGGGAAGGGGAGTGAGGGAAGGGGAGTGAGGGAAGGGGAGTGAGGGAAGGGGAGTGAGTGAGGGAGGGAGGGAGGGAAGGGGAGTGAGTGAGGGAGGGAGGGAGGGAAGGGGAGTGAGTGAGGGAGGGAGGGAGGGAAGGGGAGGGAGGGAGGGAGGGAAGGGGAGTGAGGGAGGGAGGGAGGGAAGGGGAGTGAGTGAGGGAAGGAGAGTGAGGGAGGGAGGGAGGGAAGGGGAGTGAGTGAGGGAGGGAGGGAGGGAAGGGGAGTGAGTGAGGGAGGGAGGGAGGGAAGGGGAGGGAGGGAGGGAAGGGAGGGAAGGGAGGGAGGGAGGGAAGGGGAGTGAGGGAAGGGAGTGAGGGAAGGGGAGTGAGGAAGGGGAGTGAGGGAAGGGGAGTGAGGGAAGGGGAGTGAGTGAGGGAAGGGGAGGGAGGGAAGGGGAGTGAGTGAGGGAGGGAGGGAGGGAAGGGAGTGAGTGAGTGAGTGAGTGAGGGAGGGAAGGGGAGGGAGGGAGGGAGGGAGGGAAGGGGAGGGAGTGAGGGAAGGGGAGTGAGGGAGGGAAGGGAGGGGGGGAAGGGGAGGGAAGGGAGGGGGGAAGGGAGTGAGGGAAGAGGGGGAAGGGGAGTGAGGGAAGAGGGGGAAGGGGAGTGAGGGAAGAGGGGGAAGGGGAGTGAGGGAAGAGGGGGGAAGGGGAGTGAGGGAAGAGGGGAAGGGGAGTGAGGGAAGAGGGGGAAGGGGAGTGAGGGAAGAGGGGGAAGGGGAGTGAGGGAAGAGGGGGAAGGGGAGTGAGGGAAGAGGGGGAAGGGGAGTGAGGAAGAGGGGGAAGGGGAGTGAGGGAGAGAAGGAGAGGAAAGGAAAAGGAGGGAGAGAAGGAGAGGAAATGAGAAGGAGGGAGAGAAGGAGAGGAAAGGAGAAGGAGGGAGAGAAGGAGAGGAAAGGAGAAGGAGGGAGAGAGAGGGAGGGAAGGAAGGAGAGGAAATGAGAGGGAGAGAGAGAAGTAAGGAGAGGGAGGGAGACATATATAGATATATATCTGTTAGCTCAGTAGACGAAGGCGTCCGCTGCAGGGACCAGTGTTCCACCTCACGGTCAGTTTTTTTTGTTGCTCTAGCCCCGTCCCTCCCTCACTGACCCCCACCCCCACCGGTGCGGCCTTCTGACACACCACACTGTAAATTTGGCCCCTGAGAGAAGGTTATTGAGTACCCATGCTGTATGCCATGCCAAAGTCACCGCATCTAATATAGAGGTCAGTCACCTCCACAGCAGGACTTATACCCCTAAGGCAGGGGCATTATATTACATGCAAGGACATATTTGCGTGAGTAGATATGCCCCTGTGCTGTCTAGTTCAATTGCTAGATAGTACAAGTGAACTGGGAAGTCATCTTAAGTACAAGTACTGGAACATGGTAATTACAAGTTCCACAGCTACATAATGGCCTCACTGAAACCTATGGTGTTTGGTATCAAACACCTATTCTTAATAAATCCATACTGATGGCAGTAGTGAATGTATTAAAATGTACACCCAGAGGGCATCTCAGGTGCCCCCTGAAAACCTACCAGCCTCTTAGTGTGCTGGCTGACTGGTATTGTATCGTCCAGCCGGTCACCACAGACGTGTTTCTAAACCCCTGCAAGTGAGAACCCACACAAACCAGAAACCATGCCTGCTACAGAGGACTATGTTCACACCTCCAGCAGGATGGCTAGTGATTTAGCATATCAAGGCCAGGGGTTTCAAAGCCCCTGCCGCCTTAGATAGGAGATCCTGGCTCCCCAAGATACAGGAGATGCAACCCTCCTGCTCCGAGGCCCAGGCCAGGCAGGAAATTAGCTATACAAATGGCACCTCCAGGCAAGTCACACCCCTAAGGTGGGCTGCTTGATGTGCTTCATGAAAGAAGAGTTCCATCATCTTGATTTTGGTGGAACTAGGAACTCTGGGACACTGTAAATGCCTACTCACCATAGAAGTGGTTATACATGAGTGTAGTGACCCCAGGGTAAGTAGCCGATTGGAAACTACCCTTCATCTCACCCCTCCTTAACAACCCTAAATTCAGTATTTAGGTGGCCAACTGACTCCAGGAACTTCGATTAGACTGACTCCTAAAGATGGACAAAGCCGAAGTAAGCAAGAACAGGGGGTTAGTTGTTGACATTGACACCAAACTCTGCCAGCTACTGTCCCAACAGTAGCCAACACCAGACTTGTCCTACAGCTGCACATCTACCATAAGCCTTGAAAGGCTGCCAGCACTTGGTCAACCAGCCAGCATCTCCTTTGAAGTGGAAGAGCAAATTCCCTATAGGTAATGACAACAACATCCGGTACACTGATCTGCCCACCACTGGGTCCACTGACGTAGCAGCCACCCAGCAAGAGGTCACCCTACTCCATCTCCCCACTAAATTTGGAGCTGGCTGGAACCCCAAGGAGCCGCAAAACACCAATACCAAGGGCACTGGAGCCTGCTGCAAGCACTAAGGCTTGTTTTTGTTCAGTCCAAACAGGACTGCCTCCAAAACAGACCTGCACGCCCAGGGACTCCACAGGAGGCCAGCTCCACTCCAGAAGAAATCTTGCAGTTTCTTCTCCATTTTCTGCAGGAGCAATGAAAACCGTAGAAGCCTTAAACTAGACCCAAGCGTCTCGATGTCAGTATCTTTCTGAAAGTAGTCTGCACCCTCAGATGAATCACTCAACAGCTAACTGTTCGTGCAAGTGTGCAGATCTCCAATTTGGAACCTTTAGGAGGAAAAGTCCATTACACAGAACGAGGAGGCAGTGCAGTGAAGAATATTCGGCTAAGCCCATGTTGCAGCCCGACATATCAAGGACAGGCACTACACATGCTAATGCAGCAGCCACAGCCCTGGTGGAATTTGCCTTAAACCTTTCTCTAGGCTGCGTTTTGGCCATCACCGATGCTCCCCCAACCCCCGTTAACCCCAAAAAGAGCAGATTGTCCACTCCATCTTATATGATCAATGTAAAAATAAATGGCTTTTAGGGTTCAAACCATGGAGGGGAAAGGTGGAGCAGAGATCCTAAAGGAGTGAGTGCGATTGGGAGAGTGTGCAAGAGTGTCAAAAGGAATACACAGTGAAGGAAAGCACCATATTAAGGTCCCACAAGGGCATCACAAAAGCTTTAGTAGGAAGCGTGTGGACCAAATATTTGAGAAGCATCACTACATGCAATTTGAAAACGGACAGTAGCTGCAAAAAAGGCCATAAAAGTAGAAAAAATACCTTCAACAATGCATACTGCAAGTCGCTGAGCCTGAGAAAAACAGTAAGGCATCCAACATTTTATCCTGCAGAAAGTCAGTGCACTAGGTGCTACGCCAAGCAACAGACTTGTCCTAGCAGTCATAAAAAGATTTGGAAGGATACAGGCTGCAAGGACGACAACCACAACTTCAGAAGGAAGATAGGATAAAGTCTACTAGTGCTTCTCAATCTCCACTCATTGAAGTGTAGATTGTGCAGGCCCTTCTGCTGCGACAGAAGATCCAAGTGGAGGATAGATGCTCTCGCCCAGAAGTGTCTGGTACCACTTTCCTGGCCCAATCCGGAGCCACTAGGATGCGTTGGGACAAATCATTCCGGATCTTCAGAGCTTGGGCACGAGAGGTAGTGGTGTGATGGCGTACACTAGTCCCATGCTCTAGTCTAGGGAGAATGTGTCTCAGAGACCGAGCTTTCTTAGAATGTACATCAGGAAGGCTTTCAATTATAGCCTGCAACTCCAGCAGGTTGCTGGAGACCAGTTTTAGATTTCCACCTCTCCTAGATGAGCTTCTAAACCAGCATTGATTGGTCTATCAGTCAGCTTGGGGTGTGGTACAAAAGGGATTTACCACTGGTTCAACTGTGGATGAGAAACGACCACAGCAAATATTTTGTCATCTCCTTCAAAACCTGGAGGAGTCCTGGAGGTTTCCTTGGTGCTGGGCACTTGGAGACTTCAGATCTCACTGCAGTGCTCACATGTACTACATGGTATGGCCAACGAGCAGGATGCAGGAAATCAGTAAGCAAATGAGCCTCTGATCCATCCTCACCAAGCCCCAGTAGAGAGACAACTTAAACATCTGATCATAGCCTGAATGTCCTGACTCCTCGATCAAGGGAATGCCCATTTTGAGGATGGCTCTGATGAAAGGGACCCTTGGAAAAGGAGTCAGGAATGACTCTGGCATGTTTATCGCAACCCCCAGTGATGCAAGAAGGCCCACATCAGACTACCTTCATCTGTTGCATAACAGGATGATGAAATACAGGGCGTATAAGAATCGGCTGCAGAAACTGCTCAATTGATGAACAAGTATGAAAACGCAGGGTGTTTGGACATCCTGGGACTAGGCTCGAGAGTAGGAACGGGTCCAGGTACTCTACTTCAAGCAAGAGTGGCCCTAAAAGAACTTCCTTTGCTGCTCGGCAACGTACGTTTGGCTCAGCAGTTCTGGATCACCTTTGGGTGTGTAGGAAGCTGGCTATGTATATGTATACCACTAAGTGGTTATATCAAGCAGAGTTCAGAGATATTCCCAGAAGTGTACAGGGCTCAATGTAAACCCAAAGGTATCTAATTGTGCAGTCTTGGGCCTAAAACAGGAGTGTTAAGACATTTGGTATGCACACAGTGATCAATAAAATAAACTACTCAAAAACGAGATCCATACAAATTTTAGAAAAATATGCTGCTTTCAAGTTTTATTTTGAGACCAAGATGTACGCAAAATAGTAAATATGTTGTTCGGGAAAAAAGATTAACACTTTAAAAATAGTGGACAGTACCAATTTCTAGGTTACAAATTAAATTTCAGAGTTATGGGGTTAACACCAATCAAGGTTCAAAACATCAAGAGTGCACTCTGTCGCCCCTGTGCTGCAGAGACCAAATTTTGGGTCACACGCCCAATGTTAATCATTGGAGATAGGGGGTATTCGAAGTTGGACTGCTCACAGTTGAGTAAAGTGGCTGAAGAGGTTGATCTCCTAGAGTTAAGGTAAGTTCGGGGTGGGCACAAGGCCCCCAACTACCCCCCCCCCCCCCACCCCAAAAAACACACATAAAAAAAAAACGCTCACCAAATGATATGAGCGGATTGGAAATACTCAGCAAAAGACAAGTGGAGCACAAGCCACAAAGTCAGCCAAACCTAGACCTATTTAAGGATTTTGAGCCAAGCGGTCTAGTTACAAAACTTGCTTCCTGTGATCTGGAAAGTTAATTTGCTTTGGATGGGTCAATGCTTGGGTGTACAATCAGGAAGACAATTGGCATTCAATGTTCACAGAGCTAACCTGCCTGAGGCAAAGTCGTTGCAGCATATGGATCATACCGGTTTGGTCTCAGTTCTGTGATACAGTGACAAAAGCACTGGCTTTTAATTTAGCTTACTTAACTTACTTAATACTTTATTCGATATGTACATATAAAAGTACAAACAATTCACACATAAAAACAAGATATTTAAAATATTATGTTCATTTCATTTCATTAGATAAGATAAGGTATTTACAATTAAAACGACTGGTTATATAAAAAGTCATAAAGTGCATACACAGTGATGGGCTTAATGGCCAGATTAGGTAACATGGTCTAAGTTGTTACAGAGTTAAGCAGCATTGTGCGTATAAACCAAGCCTTTGCTAAGTACTTAGCAACACTGCATACAATAACCAGAGATGTAGTGTCTGAGAGAATACGAAGGGCTATCCTAAAATCTCTCACACACAACTCCCTACATACAGGCTTTAGCCATCTAGTTCTAGGTACTTTGTATGCTTTACAAGCGAACAGGAAGTGGGGTAGAGATTCACTCGTGGATGGGCAACCAGGACAGGTATGCAAATGGGTCCTCGTTCCTTTCCATCCCTCGATGAATTTATTAAATGGGAGTATCCCATATCTCATTTTCAAGAAAAGATCTGTTTCTTGGGATTTAGATGAAATCCAGAAAAGGTTCGAGCTGCTTAGTGGGCTTATGTTCCATGAATCGGTTAGTTAGCACTCCCCGCTTTATACTTTGATTCCTCTGCCTGCACCCACTCCCAATAGATTTTTTTTTACAAACTCTCCCAAACCTAGGTTCACAACCAACTGCCTCAATTTATTCAACCACTGAATCTTGTTCAAGCCATTCAGGGTGATCAGCTCATCCAAAACCAGGGCATAGTTTGCCAGTTCTGGTGTCGTTCTCGGGCACACCCAGAACAGCAAAGGACGGAGGCGCACTATATCTGCAATTGAATGTTTTCCCAGGTCTGCAAAAAGGGGTTTTAACGGTGTTGAGAGCGGGAGGGAAACTAAGTCCCTCACAAACTTATTGTACGCTCTTACCAGATCCACGGTATTCTCACAGCCCCGAGCCATAGATGGCAGAGGTCAATGCTTTGCCGTCATAGACTTCCAGAGCAGGGGCTACCGGTCTGCTAATAGACACGCGCTGGTTTCTCAAAATAGCTCCAGACGCTCTTTTGAGATTTAGGAGCATTTTGGCAACATGTGAGTCCCATTTCAATCGGTTATTGATTCTGACACCCAGATAGTCAAACTCCTCCACCACCTCTAGTGGGGACCCATTGAGAGTTATGTTTATTCTCCTAGCTTTTTTCGATGCAGACAATACCATCAGTTTAGTTTTGGTGGTATTTACAATGAGCCCCCGCTCATCACAAAACAGACTGAATCTATCTAATAGCCTCTGGAGGCCCGATGGAGTTGGACATTAGGAGGGTGTCGTCTGCAAAGAGGAGGGTAGGTGTTTCCTCCCCCGCCAGGACCGGGTCATCAGCAGAATCATCCCTCAGATGGTCTACCACCCAATTGATGAAGAGGGAGAACAGTGTCGGAGCCATCACGCATCCCTGCCGGACCCCCCTCTGTACAGGCACCCTCCCTGTTGGTTGTCCTTGGGCCCCCCACCTAATTCTGGCGTAGTTATCCTGATGGAGCTTTACAATAAACTCCAAAAGATAACTCGGGAACCCCATGTCCAGCAACACTTCCCAGAGATGATCACGAGGGACCAGGTCGAATGCGTTCTTTAAGTCAATAAAAGCCACATATAGACTGCCCTTCGTGACAGTCACAGATTTCCAATATATGGCACAAAACCTAAAGACCTGATCCATTGTACCCACATTTTGCCTAAAGCCTGCCTGGAAATGGGCGAGTATGTTTCCTTCCTCTATCCAGGACCCCATTCTAGTGACTATGACCCTGCCTACTACTATCTGGATTGTATCAATTAAACGTATTGGTCTGTAGTTGGCAGGGTCTTCCCAATCGCCTTTCCTAAATATAGTAACTACCTCAGCACCCTTCCATGACTCAGGGACAGAGTGTCCCTGGAGGATCATATTCATTAGGAGGGCAATGACATCTGACCACAGCTTGGGTGCATACCGTAATAGGTCACCAGGGAGCCCATCTGGGCCTGCTGCCTTACCAGGGGATATATTCATAATGGCATTGTGTACTTCACTTGCAGAAAAGGGATCAACCTGGCTATGATTCTCTTTTACAAATGCAGTTGGTCCTACCGTAAATTGCTCCGTGATTGCTATATCACAATACAATTTAGCAAAGTAGGTATACCACTGGCCCTCGGTTATATGGTTCGGTATAGGCTCTGCACCCCTTCTCTCTAGTTTGTTTATCAAGTTCCAGAACCTGGTTGAATTTCAGGCAGGACGCTTGTTTGGGTTGCTGCCAGTGTTCCTCCTCCCACTCCTTATTAGTCAGTTTAATACTATTTTGATATTCCTTTCTGGCTACCCTCACTGCTAATTCATCTTTACTCCTAATTGAGGACGATATGGCCTTTCTCTTTGCCCTACAATCAGCTGTGTACCAGGGGGTTCCCTTCTTGCGTACTTTGATCTTTGAGGACCCTCTAGTCTCCCCCATGGTAAAGAAGGTACCAATCTTCTCTATTAGTTTTTTATAGGAGTCAAGTAAATCAAAACTTCGGGCATTCACCTGTGTGGCCGTAGAGGCCAAAAGGTCTCTAATTTCTATTTGTACAAGCTCCTTGATGCTATTCAGATTGTCCTCATGACACATAACTCTATTCCATTTGAGCCTGCGATTGCAATGCAAAGGGATTACTTCTTTAGCAATCATTAGTGGGCCCCTTTCTATTAGCAACTCCCTCCCCCCTTTGATTGTCATGCAGAGTGGATTGTGATCAGTATCCTGCATTTGTTTGACCTCCATATCCACCAGTCTCCCCCAGCATCTAGTATCCAACAGGATATAATCAATGTGAGACGGGTAGCTAAGTCTATTGAACGTCATAGCCCCGTTTGCATCAGAGCGGGTCCTCCCATTTAAAGAGTGCAAGTTATGTTCTAATGTTAAAGCATTTAGTTGTATAGCTTGTGGTGACAACCTCTTGATAGTTGCCAAATTTAGGGGAGGAATCGACTGCCTAGTGTCCTCTACAGTAGTACCCAACACATCATCTTTAGCAAGGGGTTCATATGTGCCTACAATAATATTGGACAAAGGAGGAACACCTGCTAGTGTTCCATCAAGAACTGCTATCGTTGGAGAAATTTGGCCCCACTGGGGTGCCCCTGGCGTATACGCAGAACAATTTCATAGATGAATCAGCGTGGGGACCTTTAAGAGAAATATATAATATGTCCTCTGTTGGCAACTTATGGATCGATACAACCCAATTAAGCGCTACACTAATCCATATGTGGAGGCCGCCAGATGGGCGCCCTCTTCCTATCGAAGTCGCTGGGATAAAGTAGGTCGCATAGCCATTCTTATGTAATGGGATCCTGCTCCACGTTTCTTGAAACAGACCGATCTGAAACCTCGCAATAAATTCATTCCATTCTGGGATGGACAATTTTTTCGAGGCCTGCTATATTCCATGAGACAAGGTTAATTATGTTTAAGTTACCCTCTACAGTTTTAACAGGAGCTTGAGGAAGAATACCCTCCTCTATCATGATTTGATTGTTTATCTCTTGGTCTCCGGTCTCCATCAACCCGATGGGTCCTTTAATGAGTGGCGTCTCCATCCCCGGCACAACAGGACTTACAATGGTGTCAGACTGAAACTCAGTCATTTGACTTAAGCGTGTGCGTGTAACATTATTTGGCTGGCTTCCTATACTTAGTCAATCTATAATATTGAGGTCTGATTCATCCTGATGACTAGCTTTTGACCATAATGGTGACTGTCGGATTTGTATATTTGAATACGCCGGGGGAGATGTTCTATACTCAAGGGACACCAAGTTGTCAGCAATCTCCATATTGTCTAGTTATATTTCTATGCAATCTGTAGCAGAGCTGCACAGGGACAATCTTTTAACCATAATCAAATCTTCCCTGATGACGGACCTGCACCCTCTCACATCTCGCAGCCAGTGAACAGCTTTATTAGAGATGGAATTGCTACTCTCATACGTGTTCGGGCTAAGCTTCAGTACCCCGGTCATAAAGACAGTGGTGTTCATGGGTTTATTAGGTATCCTGCTCTGGGTAATGGGTCTTTCATCCCCCCCGATTTTCCATTTTGTTTGTATCTATTGGGTCTCAGATATTTTTTATTGCTCCCCAAGAAATCATTTGTTCCTCGTATTGGGCCCTTCTGCTTCACTGCCTCTACATAAGAGCTAGGATTGCCACTGCGCCCCAATGCTGCCCTATCATCCTCTATTTGTGGTGTGTTACTGGGAGCCAGCCCTCTTGCTGCAATAAGGCCCTTTGGAGGCGGAATTTGCTTGGATGAGGGTTTCATCCGATTAGGCCTCACCGCTGCTTGGTGATCACTAAAGTGCCCATCATCCCAGTAGCATTGGTACCACTTGCTGATGCTATTCGTGTCTTAAAGGCTTCAGCCGTTGCCGGTGGACCCAGGGATTGAGGGGCGCTTACAACATGCTTTCCTCCCTGCTTATTTAGGTCAATTAGCAATTTTTTTTATTTGCGCTAATTCTGTTCCTAACCATCCCATTTTCTTTAAAATATGACCGTTAAAGTTCAGGCAACTGGGACGTACTACTGTATTCTCTCCGGATGGCTCCACGGGTCTAGAAACTTGTTGTAGTAACTCGCGTAACTTTGGATTCCCCTTCCAGCGCGGCATATCTATTGGAACAAACAATCCCCTCTACTCCTGCAGTCTTGTCCCCACCGACTGTGATCTCTATTATGTTGGATGGAGTCTCCCCAATTCTATTCAAGTTACATCCCTTCTGTGTTTGGATGACGTTAACCGTGATGGGGGTTATTTTAGGAAGATGGATTTCAACAGGACCGGCGTGTGGAGTTTTTTTTAGGAATATAGACTGTATTATTTTATCATTCTTCTGAATTGAGCCCTTTAATGCGGAGTCTGTTACCTAGCTCTTCTGTACTCGGGGGCCCCCTTGAGTATCTCCTCACAATCTTCTACAATTAATTAAATACTTGAAAGGACACAATTAGATGCAGAATGTAGGGATTTAGATTTTTTTTGCGGGTTTGCAAAATCTGAACACCCTTCAATCGACTTTCTTTTCCCCATTGTTGTAATACGCCCTTTAGCCTAAGATAAAAATCCAGCCTCGGCTTCCATACGCTACGAACGGCAGCGACAGGATTCCAACGGCCCATCAATCCAACAGTACCTTGAAAGTCTCTGTAACTGGACAGACTGCTGATCCAGATGAACAGGGGATAGCCCCGCCCATGTCTGTCCCAGACTGTCACAGACTGTCCCGCCCTTGTCCCGGGCTTCTCCTGCGACGCGGAGGATAGACTGTTCTTAAAAGCGCCTCCAGGCGCGGAAGTCTTGTCGCGCGGCTTCCTGCCGCAAAGCCCCCTGGATGTTGTGGTCTCTCCCTCAACAGCGGCCGCCCCGAGGTGGACGAGGCTGCGGCAGCGAGGGGGAGACAGGTGCTGGGGGCTGTGAGGAGAGCTGCTGGTGGCAAAGTAAGGGGCTCGTCAGCGTCGTAGTGGCCTCACAGATTGATGAAGCAATTAAATTTAGCAGACAAAACTTAAACTACATAACAATGGAGAACATTGAGTCAAAAAGAATTTGGAATCAGGCAGCAAAGAGCTACATGGATGAATAGATTTGAAGAAGTCAATGAAGTGTGGCTTCTGCAGTAAAGTTCAGCTGGTATGGCAGAAGTGGTCTTATTATGCAACTGCCACATCTAGTAGCTGTGCTTATTCATTGATGGAAGCTTAGGCGATTAATCTCTTCACATGTTGTGGCCAATGTGCATGTGAACATTTGGAATTTTACAACAGCACTGGACTAGTCCCCAAGGAGGATAAGTGAAGAGATTACAGCACAAGCAAAACTATACACACTAACAGAAATGTAAAAAGTCAGTAATAAGGCTAAGGGCATACCTTAGTAATTGAAAAACATGGTAACCCAACTAACTATGCATATATAACATTTAAAAAAGTCAGTGAAGCCTAGGGATGGAGTGATGGCAAATGTAAGAATAGCACAAGACAAGGACTGGAACTGAAGAGCTGGACAAATTGGTCAATGTCATATGACACTAACCTAGTATACAGGTTCCTTCAACAGAGGTATTCAGTCTTGCACAAGTCAGTGTAGGATATTCAGGGCTAAGAAATTCACCAAACAAGACAGTTAAAAATATTATATAAAAATAAAACTGAGAGAATAGTTATTGGCAGTGATCCATCCAGGGGCAAAAAGTGCAGAGACCTGCCACTCATTACAAACCTAGGTCCAGTTCCTAGACAAGAACTACGTGTGCTTACCTAGATACTTGTTCTTTTCTTGCAATGCATTTAAAGTAGTTTTAGAGGCCTCCAAATCGTTGTTCAACACTTTGATCTGCTCGTCAAAGTTTATCTGGTGAGAACAGAGCTCCTAAAGGGAATAGTAAAGGTTTTTAATCAAGCCAATAGAAGTAAGTGTACAAAGAGCACCATAATATCAACAAACTTTCAACAAGCTCACTGAATGAAGACCAACGGAGTGATCTAAGACTAACAGGGCTAATGTGTTCCAGCTCTCAAAACATTTTGTAAGCAAGAAAACTGCCCTTCAAAATCTGTAGTTCAATCTTTAGTACCAACACCCCCGAACTGAATTACCTGAAGCGGGAAGGGAGTAGATTAGCATAGGAAACTTGCTCTGTGTAGGATATCACAAGGTAGTAATACAGTGCACAGAGTCCAGGGGTTCCCCAGAAGTGTACACGGCTCATTTTAAAACCCAAAGTTCTCTATTAGTGGTAGTGTGGGCGAGCAGCATTAGGCCTCACAAAGGAGTACTATGCATTTATTGGACACACGACTCAGGAAGGAGATCAACACTAATTTTATAAAACTACTGTTTGTACTATTTTAAGGTTTCAGTTTTCGTAATAAGGCATGTATGTTTTTAATTAAAATACTTTCCACTTTCAAAAGTGGACAACCTTTTTTCAACCTGTCCAATGTTATCCTATGGAGACAATAATATTGCGGTTAAACAGGTAAGCATTGACCTTTCAGTCTTCTGAGCCAAAAGTCAGCAAGGGCCAGGGGTTAGGCAAGTACCAAGGCTGCACCACCAGCAGCCCAGGGATGGCTGGGTGCAGAGGTCAAGATTGGAGTTTGACACAATGCTTTCCTATGAAGACAGATGGAGGTGCCTGGAGCAGAACTGCTTGCAGGTAAGTAAATCAGTTGCAGGGGCCAAGCTTTTGGGGTTAGCACAAGAACGAGAGGGGTGGAGGGTACGGTGTAAAGCACAAGGCAGCACCCAACATACACCACCAGTGGCACAGGGGGTGGCCGGGTGCAGGGTGCAAATTAGACGTTGGGCTCCTACTGCTCTTAAATGAGGATTTGCTTGTAATTAAAGAGGCTGCAGGTGTGGCATCGGAGGATGTTGGAGGAAGACCACTGAACCACTGACAGAGGAGAGTTGGAATGTAGGGGGGGGGGGGTAAGAGGAGCGTCTAAGTTCACACTACAGGCACCGTCGTAGAGGGCAGGAGAGGTCAGCCAACGTTGGACACTAGATCAGGTTCGCCAGGGAGACGTCACTGAACAGGTGAGCCTCTCTCGGGTTGTGGGCATCCAGAGTGGACTGGGGACCAAGATTCACCCTGATCTGGAGTCTTTGGACAAGGCAACAGTCCTCCCTGGGATTTTGGAGGTCGCTGTTGCCAGACAGGTGGAAGGTTCGTTGAAGCTTGATACTGGCTGGTAGGGCCGGGGTCAACCAGTTGTCTTCTGGATTCTGCTGCAGGGTGTCTTCTCTCTTAAGTAGTCGTAGATCTGAGGATCAGGTCTGCGGTAGCCACGTAAATACCCTATTTGGGAGGAGTTTCAGGGGAGTAGCAGTTCGAACCAATGGCCACCTTACCTTGGGTGTCTACACTATTATGCCCACCCTCCTGTGTGAAGGGTCAAACCTAGCCCTGATTGGACCCCCTCCCCCCCCCCCTCCCAAACTTCAAGATCGAGGGGACTGAAGGTTGTGCTTCACCTCAGGGGTGGGGTTGGCAGTGATGGGCACACACAGCTTTTTAAAATTTTCCTGCCCGAAGTGGGAAGCAAACCAGGGGCTGCCATCTGCTGCTAGCAGCAGAGGCTGGGGCTCGCGTTACAAAGGAGGCAGGCCTTTGAGCCTTCCCTCTTCGAGTTCTGGCCCATCCTAGGGGGGGGGTGGGGGGGTGGGGGGGGGGGGGGGGGGGGAGGAGGCATGACACCTCTGCCCAGGATGTGCATGGTATCGGGTCCCAGATAGCAGGGGCTCTCTACCAGGTGCCCAGAAATTTATCTGGTTGTGGTTGGCTACCTATAGCCTGTCAGAGACCACACCAGGTTAGGTAGGGATTCAGGGGGAACCTCTGAGGAGTCCTCTGGGTACATGGTACAATAAATCCCACAAAGGCATCAATGAGTATTTACTGAACGGAGTAGTTTGGTATCAAACGCTCCAATATTAAGTAAAGCCATCATGGTGCTGTGGAACTCTAGCTATTGAGTTCCCAGTCCATGTACTCTATGGCTTCCCTGGCACTTACAATATTGGGACATGGTGCCAAATATTGTAGGGGCATAACTGCTCATGCAGATATGCCCTCACTTCTAGTATAGTGAACCCTGCATTTGGGTTGTGAGGCCTGCTAGAGGAATGACTTATCTATGCTGGCAGGCAGTGCTGGCTGGCTGGCATGGCACCCTGGTAAGGTGACATGTTGACTGTCATGGTCTCCCTCACAGGGAGAAAGAAAGTGACTGTAAAAAGCTGACCCAAGTAAGGTACAGTGTGTACAGAATCCACAGTCCCCAGAGGTTTGGCAGAGGCTTAAGTTAGATATAACCTTACTCTCTAAAGTGGTAGCTTGGTCGAGCAGTAAGGCAGTATCAGGGGACAGTGTAAAGCATTTGTTGTACACACTCAGTCAGCAAAAGGTTTCACACTCAAGAACTGAACTCTAGGCCAATGGTTTTGTATCAAAAGATATTGTTTTATTTTAGAACCAACAAGGTATCAGTATGAGTTACTTTGGTTAATTACTTTTCAAATAGGCAATAGACTGATTGCAATAGACTATGATTACAATAGATACAGTTGTTGCAATAGGCAACACAATTTCAAACAATGCAACATTGAGCTCAATGGGAATTTCCAGTTAAATGCAATTAGTTACTTTAGAGATTACTGGTCTAACCTCAGGACTGTATCCTAGATTCAATCCTGGGACAGGTCATGTAAACAGTTAAGAAAAAGTGTTTTGGTTACAGTATTGATTTGTAAGGAATATTATTGTATTTTAAAAGTTGACAATTAGAAACTTTTCCAGTTTAAATTACCAATGTTATGCTATGGAAGGAAATTCAATTTGCAGGTGAAGTATTTTCACGTTACTTTGGTAATCAGTTCTGGGCTCCTAGGTTCAGCACTGGGACATTATCTAAAACAGGCAAGTAATTACGTTTTTATCGTTGGCACTATTTTTAAAGAATATTTGTAAGTTTCAAAAATAGACACTAAGAAACTTTTCCAGCAAAAGCAGACAATGATATCCTAGGGAAGGAAATTCAAGTTATTGGTAAGTACGGTTAAAATGACTTTTGATGGTCCGTACTGGGCTGAAAGATGCAGCACTGAGGCCTCTCCTGAAACTGAGTAAATCAGAATTCGTTCGGTTGATTTTAGAGGATTTTAAAGTTTCAGAACTCCACACTTAGAAGAATTTCCAAGTGAAACCAGTCAAGGTTAGCCTACAAAAGAAAAGTGAGTTATCTGCTTTTAGGCAAGTACTCTACTGGCAGAGTTAAGATTGAGCATAGACTCCGGGGTCTCCCTGGGTCAGGAAGGTACAGTTGGTAAACCCTCAGCAGCACTGGGGCAGCTGGGTGCAGAGGCAGTTAGGCCCGATGTTATCCAATAAGAAGCAGTGGGCCTTCGGTTGGTGGCTGCTGGCTAGCAGCCCATGCGAATGTGGGAGCTGGGCTCCTGGTCACTTGCTCAGGGTAAATGGGGTAGTAGGTTAGGACCAAGGTTGTACTCGGGCGGCTGGGTGCAGGGTGCTGTTGAGCAGTCGGGCGCTCAATGTTATTCAATGGAGATCTTGAAAAGGGAACAAAGGCTGCAGGCTCGGGGACGAAGATTTTTCAGGAGCGACCAACACTTCGAGGGGTAAGTTGGGATCTTGGAGGATAGGTGGGCACCCGGAGTTGGCAACAGGAAGCCGGGAGTCACCGGTGTGCCTTGACGTCGCAAATTCTTACCCTCTGCTGGTCGCGGTTGGAGGCACTGGATTGCAGGTCAGAATCGCCGGGACGTCCTCAGGTTCCTTGTCCACTCTGGCACAGGCCGGGCTCGGCGGGTTCAGAGTGTGCTGGATTTGCGGTTCCTGGCTGGCACCAGGGGGATTGCTGTTTGAGCAGAACCACTGCTCATGGAAGTCCCAGTCTCTAAGAGGGTCAAGGCAGGCAGGTCCTCAGGGGTTCTTGAGGTTGCTGTCCGCAGGAGACGCTGGGATTTAGCAGGAGCAGGTTCAAGGATCAACAGGCCGGTAGGGCTAGGGCAAAGTCAGTTGGCGTAGTCCTAGTTAGCAGCTGAACGGCAAGTCTTCTTTGGTCCTTTGTTTCGAAATCGGGATCTGAGGATGTCTGTCTGTCCATCCTCAAGATAGCTGGAGCCCGGAGTTGTGCTTCACTTCTCCCACCTGAGGGGTGGAGTTGGCACCGGCTGACACACCTCCTTTCCTCAGGCAGGGTTTCCCGCCAGTTTTCCCACCAGAGTGGGGGTCAGAACCAGTGGGGGCCAGTTCCTGAGTACAGCAAGTGGTCTGGAGAAGCTCACAAAGGCAGTATGCCTTTGAAGCTTCCACCTGTCCATCCTAGGGGAGGAGACCTAGCACCTCACCCCCAGGATGTACATTGTTGCAGGCCCAGGAGAGCAGGGGGCTCTCCACCCAGGGGCCCAGCAACAGGTCTGCTGTGTGGCAGCCTAGGAAGCCTCTCAAACAAGACGTGGATTCTGAGTTAGGTTTCAGAGGGCGTCTCTTAGATGACCTATGTAGTGCATTTTACATTAAATCCCACACTGGCATCAGTTTGGGTTTAACGTGCTGAGAAGTTTGATATCAAGCTTGTCAGTCTTCAGTGTAGCCATTATGGTTTTGTGGAGTTCGTAATGACAACCTCCCACCGACATATACTCTTAATGGCATTACTGCACATTACTGGGCACTGTAGGGGCAAGGGGCTCATAAACCTGTGCACACACCACTGGCATAGGGAACCCAGCTAGAGGGGTGACTGATGTTTGCCAGAGCAGGGGGTTTGTGGGCATGGCACACAGGGATGTGTGCCATGTCGACTCTGCTCAGTTCTGCACCGGGACACTCAACCTGCAAAGGCTGTGTGTGTGGGTGTGTCAGGGTGCAGGGCCCCTAAGGGTGGCACAGTAAGTGCTGCAGCCCTTAGGGGTCTTCTCTGGTCACAATGCCCTGGGTACATATGGTACCATTTACCAGGGGCTGATATGTGGCCAAAGATGCCAATTGGGTTTTAGCTTCAACATAGTTTTAGGGAAGGAACGCAGGCCCTGAGAACCTGATTGGCAGGAGCCCATGGTACACTCTCAAAGTTCATCAGCAATTCAGTAAAAAGTGGGGGCATACCGTGCAAGAAAGATGGCACTTTCTCACACAGGGGCATGAAAGCTGCCAGCACAGTGGCACTGTCGCAGTGAGATGGGTCTTAAAGGAACCTCTTGCGCTTCCAGGCCCTAGGTACCCAAGGTACCATTTACTAGGGAATTACAGGAGGCAGAACTACCAATTAGGGGGGTTTGTTTTAGGGAAGGAGCACCGGCACAGGGGAACTGGTTGGCAGGGACCCTGTGCACTACATTAGAAACCCATCAACACCAGGCAAAAGTTGGGGGATAACCATGCAACAGAGGCACTTACTCACAATGAGAAACAATGTGTGGGTCGGAGGGGTTGAACTACCTCAGTAAAAATATTAACACAAACATTTGAAGTTACCTTATCCTTAACCTCAAGCTTATTCTTGGCTTCCATCAATTCCACACAAAGGCTGTTAATCTTTTTCTTTGTGCTGTCATCTGAAAACTAAAACAGAAGTTACAAAATTCAGCAAAAGCATTAGAGACACTGGTCAAACCAATATTGTTTTTACAGCATAAGACAATCTATTGGAAGGTGGATGAGCTAGATGCCCCCCACAGCGCAGAGTTGGGCCAAAGACATACAGAACTGGGCAACAGCAGAGCTAAACCACATGAAGAGTTAGTAGAGATGACAAGCTGGAAGAGGACGCGAGGTCCTGGTACGCCATGATTATAGATGTTTCCATGAAAGGGGTCCTCACCCCACAAGAGATGGAGGGGTCTCATGCAGGCCACCATGGTTCTGGGATGATGATAATACTGTCTGGGAGTACCCAGGAACATGTCCTACCTCTGAATGGAATGTACTGCCATTTTCGGTATAATCTACTGTGATGTATAATTGCTGTTATGATTTTACCGTGATTCTAGATGACCAATAAATATAATAAAAGTAAAAAACCTATTGGAAAAATAATTCCTGAAAACTAATTAAAGGACTAGAAGTCAAAGGAAAAACTCACTAGTGCCAACAGTTAAATGTCAATTGTATTTGTTCGGCGAGTAAGTGTTTAATTCTACTAACGTTACTGCAAGAAAATAAAAGGTTTGCATTCGACTCAGACAAGACACAATCCGTCTATACAACGTTTTTTTTTTCTTCGTTCCTAGCTACTTGCAGGAACGAAAGGACATTTGGAAGACCAAACTTTCTATTTGGGAGATGTAACTGACTCCACAACCTCAAGTGGTCAGAAAAAATTATATAACATTTAAATGCAAAAGGATAAGTGAACCACCAGTAGCTGCAGTCTAAATGTGTGCATCAGCGCATCTGTCCCAAGTAGTTGTACAAACTGCTCAATTAAAATCACAGTAGCCCAACATCTTTAAAATTAGAAGCCCATTCTTTTTTTAAACTACTGATTGTGGCAGATCAACCATAGAGTTTGACAAGTTCCAGGGGACTGACTAGCATTACTAGCTGTTCCCAGCGATTCCCAATCTAGAACAAGTCTTACTTTGACTTTCATTAACTCATTAGCCTTCTGCAAGTCAGCAAGCTGTCTTTCCAATGATACTATGCTAGCTGCCAGAGCCGATTTTTCTCGAATTGCTGCAGTCAGTTTAGCTTCAGTCTTCTTAAATTCCTCCTCAAGGTCATGGAGTCGCTTGTCCTGTTCACCACGCTCTTTAACCAAGGACCGGATCTGGAAGAACAGCAAGGAGTCAACGGTTCATAATAGGAACAATGTAAATGTTCTAGATTATTCAACGTGTGCATAAATAGCCGCTAGTCCTGCATAGCATTTCCACCTTACTTGGAACTAGTGAAAAACCATACCATTTGGTGTTGGCTATTGGGCTAAGCATTATTTTGATATTAATCAAAGGATTAAAACCCACTCCACCCAAGCCACCTTCTCACCCCTAGTATTTTTTAATTTATTTTTCAGGCACAAATTACCCTGTGCATGAAAGTTAAATGGGGTAGACCACTGTGCACCTCAAAATGTTCAGGCCACCGCACGCTAAGTGTCAAATTAAAATAAACTTGTCCTAAATCCTTGGTAACGCAACACAAAGCAGTCAGGATTAAATAAAAGGGAATGTAGAAAGCATGTAAACAGTGCACTAGGAAAAGTCAAAACGAAAAAAAAAACCCTGTTAAACTAAACTATCAATTTTGAGAGCGACATATTAGGAGTAAAATACCAAAATGACAAAAATCCATTAAGAACCAGATTGTTTTCTTCTTGGAAGGTTTTATCAGGTTTATTATACAATTACAATAAGAAACAAACACCATGTTGAAAGGTTCTCAATGTAATCAGCACTATCAATATCTGTGTAGCCCTGCAATGCTTAATTCAGTAGGATGAACATTATCCATCAGCCCTTTCCATAACTTCACAATTAGTCACTAGAAATGCATACACACACTTCAATGCATTTATGTTGGGAGCTCATGTGATGAAAACTGCAGGTTTTCGTTCATTCAAAATTCTCAAAAAGCCCCTCATCCCATTTTGTAATTTCATTTTAATCTCCTCAGCTACACACAATTCGCCTGAATCCTGCAGCCAACTATCTAGCCAGAATTGTAATTTTAGCGCTTAACCAATGTATTGCCAGTCACCTCCTGGCTAACAGTAGCATTAATTAACAAATAAATAAAAGCAGACTTCATTTACTTTTTGTGCAAGTGGCTTCTATATCTAGCAAGGAAACCTGTGGAAGAAGCGGTTATTCTACACTTATATTTTTGATATCTGCGTTTCACCTGCGCCCAGTAATCAAATTTAGGGAAAGGCCCAGATAAGGTGACAATGTGGCCTCAGATGGAGTACATTTAGGACCCTAAAGATCTATTATGTGCTAATACAAAAATAGGGCAACCCACTAGTCCCCAAGGAACTGGGTATAATCAATAACAAAATACAAGTGTACCTTGAGGAATCATACATCTATAACTTGATGCTTCAAACAGTCAAGTGCGTGAACATTTTTTTCAACAATCAGGGAATTTCTCATGAATTTGTATTTTATACTTTGTATATATTTGATTCAATCAATTATATCAGAAAAAAAAAAAAATCGACGACACGTAAAAACACAAGACTAATCAGGGCTGTACCCTGATTAGTCTTGTGTTTTTACGTGTCGTCGATTTTTTTTCTGCATGTATCCTGATGATTCGTCTTGTGTTTTTATGGGCCTGTTCTAGATTGTAGGTTCCAGAAACTAGAAAGATATCTGGAACCTACATCTTACCTTCATGTAAGATCTCCGGTTATATGGTGGTTTTGGTCACTACCAATCACGGTCGGATTTTTAGGACTAGTGGTACAGTTGATAAGTAGTGGTTTTGCAAGTCCACAAACATTAACAATTGTAGTTTGGTGTGGTTTTTAGTCACGCACTTGTCTGTTTTTTTGCACATAGGGTGAATTTAATTCCATTATCAAATGGAGTTAAGAGCAGACAATGGTATTGAACTCCGGGTTTTTCCACATGTTGATTATGAATGTTTTTATTGTATTAGATTTATGGTGCAACGTTACCTTCCTGAAGATGGTCTCGTGGATCTTGTAGACCGTTAGAGACTGAAACATCGAAGCTATTACATCCTTTTTGTTTTCATTTAGGTTTGCTGATGCACAATGAAATCAATGTAAATAACAGCGCCTCAGCAACGTCGGAATCCAGGAGAAGGCACTGGATTGGATCGTCTCCTTCCTCGACGGAAGAACACAGAGAGTCCGCCTACCACCGTACAAGTCAGAGGCCACCGAGCCCTACTCTCTTCAACGTCTACATGAGCCCCCTCGCGGCCATCGCACGCCAACACAACCTCAACAATTTCCTACGCCGACGACACCCAGCTGATCCTCTCCCTGACCAACGACCCCGCCGCCGCCAGAGCCAACCTGCACGAAGGGATGAAAGAGGTAGCCGAGTGGATGACGACGAGCCGCCTGAAACTGAACTCTGATAAGACGGAGGTCCTCATCCTGGGCTCCTCGCCATCCGCCTGGGACGACTCCTGGTGGCCCCCCGCCCTGGGCACCGCACCCAAACCGACGAACCACGCACGCAACCTGGGCTTCATCCTGGACTCCTCCCTCTCCATGACCAGGCAAGTCAACGCCGTCTCCTCGTCATGCTTCGACATCCTGCGCATGCTTCGGAAGATCTTCTGGTGGATCCCCACGGAGACCAGGAAGACCGTCACCCAGGCCCTCGTCACCAGCCGACTGGACTACGGCAACGCACTCTACGCCGGAACCACCGCCAAGATCCAGAAGAGACTCCAGCGCATCCAGAACGCCTCAGCCAGACTCATCCTCGACATCCCACGGCACTGCCACATCTCCGGACACCTAAGAGACCTGCACTGGCTCCCGGTCAACAAGAGAATCACCTTCCGCCTCCTTACCCACGCACACAAAGCTCTCCACGGTCAAGGCCCGAGCTACCTCAACAACCGCATCAACTTCTACGCTCCCAAACGCCACCTCCAATCTGCCAGCCACGCCCTCGCCGCCGTCCCACGCATCCGTAGAGCCACTGCAGGAGGAAGGTCCTTCTCCTACCTGGCCGCCAAGACCTGGAACTCCCTCCCGGCCGACCTGCGCCTGACCCAGGACCACCTCCCCTTCAGGAAGAAGCTCAAGACCTGGCTGTTCGAGCAGTAGCGGCGGAATTGTAGGGAAGGCACTTAACCCTATTTAAAGAAAGATTTTCTTCAACAAAACCCTAATCAGACTAATTGTGTCCCAAAACATACTTCTTTCTCTGACACAGCATCTTCAAGCTCTGACAAATACCAGCCGAGGGAGTACTCCAAACTACAGATTTGGAAGAGTGCATAATCCTTTCTTAAAATCAAGAGGCCAACTACCAAAGAGAGGTTGGGCTCGGAACACGAGAAGAGGCTGGTTCAGGAACCAGCACACTCTGGGGTTCCGCCAAAGAAACGGTTACTACGAATGGTAAATTCAACCATTAATGAAAATACCAGTAATGGCCAATCAGACTAATCCAACTATGGAAATAGTGCCTATTTTTAATTAGTCTACACATGAACTAAGCTAAAACAAAGATTGAGCTCTTGAGCAATGGTTTATCCTTTGTTCCAACCAATAGAAACTACTCATTTGCCACCCAAGTTGAAATGTATAAATTCTTCAGAACATTATGGTTAAAATATTTTTTCAGTAAGACTACTTTGACTACACAGAACAACATTACTGGTTTACGATGTTCTTCTAGATTCTTTCCAGCAACTAACCTTATGCCCAATGAACTTCTTACTTTTGAGAATGTTGTCTTAACTGAGGTAGAACAAATGTTCCAAGAAGGAAAAAAAATTTAATACAATTTTTCCAAGGACCAACATCTGACCTTGGGAGCACTTGCCAGTCGGGTTGATATAATTGTTAAACTGGCTGACAGGTGTGGTAGCACCATCATACAGGATAAGACCGATTATGATGCAGAAGTACTAAGGAGACTGAATAATCCACTATATTATGGAAAATTAGAGAGATCCTACTGAGATCAGGAAAAAATTGCAAATCTTACTGTTCAAGGTTGTGAAGGTCTTTGGCTTAGCCAGAAGGAATTTGAATATTTAAACTAAAATAAGATACTCTATACCAGCGTTGTATACGCTACCTTTATAAATAAAGATCCATAAGGATAGTACACACCCTCCTGGCAGGCCCATTGTTGCTCGTTGTCAATCTATTCTAAAGCCATTGGCTGAGAATACCGATTTTCTTAATCAAATCCTTTGTTCCCCTTACACTATTTCATACCAGGGATAGTTCAGATGTTATAACACAATTGGAAGGTCAACCATATGATACACATATATCCTTATGACAATGGATATAGAAAGCTTGTATACAAGCATACCCCAAGCAGAAGCTATCAGTCATTAGAGATGTTTTGGACGAGAGACCTTGTCCACACCAGGTCCCTACTGATTTCATTGTAGATTGTGCTAAAATTGCTCTAGAACAAAACTATTTTATGTTTAATTGAGAGTTCTATGGCCAAGGGAAAGGCATGGGCGCAATGTTTGCACCACATAGCGAATCTGTTGCTTTTGAAGATGAAGTGATTTACAATATTAATCCCCTTTATTCCCATATACAGAAATATCGGATATACATTGATGTATGTTTAATATGGGAAGGCACCTTAACTTAATTACATGAGTTTCACTCTTGGCTAAATGAGCAGGATACCAAGCTGCAATTTACGATTGAATGTAATAAACGGTCATACGGTTTCCTAGATTTAACCATTTAGAATGAGGAGGGTCGGTTATCTGTGAGCCTCTATACAAAACCTACAGTGAGGAATACACCGTTAGAATATCCGCGCAACTTGCGCGATAATCTCCCTTTTGGGCAGTTTTTGCGTATTAGACGCAACTGTACAAGAAGGGAGGAATATTTTAAAGAGGCTAAAGTGTTACAATCTACGTTGGTGATGAAAAACTACCCTTACAGCTTAGTGAAACACTCGATAAAACAGGCTTGGTATTATTACCGACATGCCTTACTACAAGTGAAAAATCATCCGGAAAGGGAATCTGATTCGATCACCTGTGTCACAACGTTTGGAACAGAGTCCACTATAATAAAAAAAAATTGTGTTGAAAACTGGCACCTTATACAAAAAAATGGAACCACAATTAAAGCAACCGAGGTTTGCTTTTAAAAAGGGCCAGAAATTTAAGAGATCATTTGGTAAGACCATACAATGAACCTGCTCCAGTAACTTTACAAAATATGTGGGGTTTAATGCCTGTAGTGGGGAATTATCCATGTGGACATTGTGCAGCCTGTGCAACCACAATGGTTGCAAAAGTGTGTATTCTAAATGAAAAAAAATGGATTTTGCGACACCATTCGAATTGTCTGTCCAAGAATGTCATTTACTGCATACAATGCCCGTGTTCCTTATTCTACATTGGGAAAACAAAAGAGGTGAAGAAACGAATTATGCAGCACCAATCGCGCATTCACTGCAAAATTACAACTGTACCATTGGTTGAGCATTATTTAAACAACTCGCATACTCCCTCAGACATGAAATG